>NC_037590.1:36326344-36371873 GCF_003073045.1 Pomacea canaliculata | reverse complement strand
TTATATGTAAAGGCGTTAATTAGCGGGGATAGTGGGGTTGCCAACATAGTTTATACAGAAATAAATGAACAAAACATAGACTTGGTAATATACATACGCATATTTTCCTTGATTGTTTTCCTTGATAAACAGGGCTTTTGTTTCACCAAACTTTGTGAACATCTTGGAAATTTTTTTCTGCAGCAATGAAAATGATCATAATTTTAGTTTTAATTCTTTTTGACAAATGCAAGTTGTTCAACAATGAAGGCATTCTCATTTATCATAAGTAAAAACATCAAACTGGCATAATCTATTGATTTAATTTTGTCTTTTCAAACCAGAATGTAAAATTCAGACCCAGCTATGAAGTTTAAAAGACTAGAAACTCCTAGATGCTGCAGCTATTTAACATAAAAAAAAGGAGAATTCAATTTAGTCATACTAAGCTACACAGCAAAGACACAGTTGACAGCACAATCATCGCAAAGTCAAACTTCTATCCAATAACTTCAAATCACTTTGTCCCTTTTGATTTCTCACATTGTTACTGCATATTCAGCTCAATTAATCCTAACTAATATTGATGAGATAAAAAATCATGTTTCTAGCCTCATGTATGTCTGTTTGAGAAATCGTTTGGTCGCTGAGTTAGTAGCCCTGGCTGTAGATGATATGTATTGAGACCACAATCTGCTATATGCAGGTACCTTAGCGACAATTCGAAGATGCCATATGTGCTCATAAGCTCTACTTCGTGTCCAATTTAAAGTGTCCCTGCGGTGAGCCAACTAGAGCTAGGCGTACCGTGTAGGCATTAAGCTCCAACTGGGTGAGTATGCGCACTGTTGGTCTTGCGCTGCTGTATCTACGCTCTTTAGGAACAAAGTGTGCCAGAGGCATGATATAGTGAGATGTTTAAAGTGATGCATTCCTCGCATTACATTTTATTAACATAATAACGAGAGTGGAGTTTTATGTCACGTGCTTATTACTCATTACCTTAATCGTGTCACGAGTGCACAAGATCTTGGATCATAAAGGACATTTAGTTGAATTGATAATGAAATCCAAATGCGAGCATATTTACAACATTTGCACAAGTCAAACATGATATTTTCGTAACCGATGATGCTATGAAATTCGATGGTTTCATTATCAGTTATGCATGATTGGACTTTTGGTCGTTCCCGCCATATTTTTTATTGAGCTAATTATTGGATCTCTATATTTTTAGTGGTCCGCGTCCAATTTTACTTTGAGAAGAAACACATGCTCTAGCTGAAGATGAGTAATCTTTCCTCTGATTTGTCTATTGGAGTCTATGGGAGTACCCGTTACTTACCATCTGGGTCGACATGGTAAAACAGACCTGGTGAAACTACAGTTAACGAGCAAGCATTAATCGAATTATGTAGCGGTAGTAATTAGTCTCTCATGCATGTTGTCAACCTCTAAAAAAAATTATGTTCTCAGTACCACATCAGTTCACTTTGTTTGACTACACCACCTTCATCTTTTGACACAGCTAGCTCAGATACTTCTCGTTACAATGATTCTCACTTTTCCCTAGAGTAAAGTTGACAGACTGCTAGCGAGCGGCTACAAGCAGCCCTGGGATGCAGTAGCATGAAGACTTTGTGAACACCTGAGATATTTAGTGGTTGCTATCTCCTCCTTTATAAAGTAGTGTACAGAGCAGTCATTTCTTCCTTCATCTCTTTCGACCCACCATTGCAGTTGCTTGCTACCAGCCACAGCCTGTGATTTAGGTACAGCGTTTCTTTGCTAGTTTTCGATTGTGAGTTTGTCTAGTGCCTTCTTGCCGTGACCACACTCATTTAGTACGAGAGTACGCTTGATATCTCCTCTGGCATGATCTAGGACGATGACAAGACCCCATGGATAAACCTCTTTACAAATCAAACTACTATTGTATTTCCTGTGGCTTCTATGATGATGTATCTAAAATAAGATATACTCACGATCAGTTCGCGTCTTTCTCTTATACCTCTACACACTGGATAAGTTTCACTTTCTTTATTAAACATGACCCAGGATAATAGAGTTAAGCTCTCGGATCAAAAGTGGGTGAAAAAGATTATTGCAATGAATTGCAGTACATGAGCATCTTGCTACATCTCCACCCTACAGTCCTATACAGAACCGTGTTGCTGTTATGCATAGTTTCGAGAAGAGACTTAGCTTTAACATGTGAAGCTTAACAAGTTAGGCAAATAGCGAAAACACACATGCACCTGCCAATCGTCTTCTCTTTTTCATCTTTCCCCTTTTCTGCTTTGTCTTTTTTTATGCGACTCCTAAGTATCCCTGGTACATCTCCGGCTCTCTGTCACGTCTTCTCTGTAAAAACCTCTCGCCTGCATAGTTTCTCAACGTATAAATATTTTTACAGAAAACATTGGGACTCATTAACACCAGGGACTCGTGAACCAATTACGAATATTGTGGCTCTGGGATAGTAAACTGCGAGGACCTGTGCATCTCATCTCTGATCAAACTCCAGGTGCTGACTGATGAACTTAAAAGAATAAACAATTAGTCAACGACTAACGAGAATAAATCAATACAGAAAAATGCAAAGAGTACCAAATTGCAGGAACAAGGGCTGAGAGTAACATCTTGCAACCCTAGATAAATGTCTTAACAAGGTACTACCAGCATGTGGCCCAAAGGTATTACTCTTGCTCCCACTCTCACTAGCACACTCCTGTTTATAGAAGAGGTCGGTTTCATGTGCACTTTAATTATGGAAGGATTCAATCGTGTGGTATGTTGGCGGAGAGGAAAGGAGATCTTAGAGTTCCATTGATTTTGCTGCCATAATTCGAATAACTACTTTTTCATTGTGACGATAACTGAGGATGCGTGTTTTGACACCTGAAGTTTGAGCAGAAGCATGTCGGAATCTATCACATTAGCCCACCTTGCTAACTGACTGGAATATTCCTCAAAAATAATACTGACATTGCCCAGGTTGATAAATAAGGCACTTGATAAAAAAAAAGTGAATGTGTGGTAGTTTCAAGTATCTAATCATTTGCCTTTTTTTTATAAATTTAGAAAGCATTGTTCAGTCTTCAATCTTCCGCCTAATTATATATAGTAAAAATGACAATGCAATTTTTATAAGATTATAGAGCAGAAAATTAAAATCTGTTTTCTCGTAGAATTATACAGCATATTTTCTACTTAAATCAAAAAAAGATCAAAAAATGATGAATGTGAGCTCTGTTATATATTAATGCAATTATATACACAGTGACACAATAGTCTAATATAGCACTTGAGTCTGAAAACTTGGCTAAATGGCAAACTATTTGAAGTGCTGAGTTCGCTTGAAAATTTCTTATTTTCTGTGCATCCAGCAGTGATAATTTTAACAATTTTTATAAAAATAAATATAATTATATATAAACTGACAACTTGAGTTTTGGTGTCTAGTGACGTAGTGTAATCAAAATGAAAGTCGCGCCATGTGCGTCTGCGTTTAATTGCTCAACAACTAGGCATTATGCGTCTAAGCCAGTTCACTGAATTTCATATATCGATGAATGTTGATTGTGTAAACGATATAAATAATTTCGAAAAATCATTCTTTAAATCTCATTAAGATTATATCAGTGGTGACTTTTTCTCTTAAAATTTCGATAAACCAAACATGGCTTTCTCATAACAAGCCTCCTTTACATTCACTCATTTACATTCAACTGTTAACAGACCACATAAAATCGTTTACCTCGATGGAATCATTTTCACCCTTTGGCAAATTTGAGATATAAACATCAAAAGTGGATATTCCAGACACACGCTTCATCTTTGCTTTTGACTTGGTTGTCATTAATCGGGAGATAACGCTTAAGCTAATTGGTTAGCAAATCAAAGTTGTTTCCCTTTCTCTATGGCTACGGCATTTTTCTTTGTAAGGAAAGTAAATTGTGCACTGCACTCAAAGGTTTAAATCTTTCGTTTTAGACGTCTGTACCAAACCTACATGTAGATTTAAATACGATGCCACAGAAACGCTGACAGAAAGTCATCAAACTATAGCTATAGCTCGGGTAATGAGGACTGAAGCAGGAATTAACACCTTGTACGAATTAAGAGCAGCGATGACATCCGGAAGAAAGTTCCTTTTCGATCTGACACAGAGGAAGAAGCAATCATAGAAGACAGGCTTCCACGCTGAAATGAAACGTGGACACATAACACAGCAAGAATATATAGAAGAGGCTATCAGACAGAAAAAAACCAGGGCAGCTATTGAAGACAGAATCTTCACAGATATGCTAAAGATCGACAGGCCCCACACTACTAGCGCCAGAGTTTTGAAAAAACACTTTTCAACAAAGTGTGGGAGGGTTTTAGAAACGTGGAGGAAAGGCATAATTGTAAGGCTACCTAGGAATGGTAACTTGTAGGTGTGGGACAGCGGAAGGAATTCATTAATCTACTATTAGTATCAGGAAAGATCTAAACTTTTTATTCGAGATCTTTCCATCTTTCCACTCTGCCTTCAGTAGATGTAGTTGACTTTCATTTTGTTAACTTAATGCTAAAAAAGACAACATTCCAAGGCTTCACAGAAAGAATTGCAGTGTGTTGAGACCGACGTTTTTTAAGTCAAACAGTCAATGAGAAACAGCTGTCATTAATCCCCTCAACTCTTTCTAAAGGAGACAACTCCAAAACACGAGTAACTTTTCTCAGTTCTGATCTCTATGAAGTATCTGAAGTTTGTATACATTCATTTGTAGAAGTAAGACTTTAAGCTGGTTTATAATAATTAAGGCGACGACATCGGGGGCGTTGAGCTGCAGTTCGTCGATCTCGCTTAATCGACACAAACATCGATCCCATCCAGTAATGAAATTAGACTGAAAAAATGTCGATCCCGTTGACATCTCCTCATTAAAGACAAAGAACGGAAGCTTAGATAGTATGGTCACATGGTCAGATAGCAAGACACAGGCTAATTTTCCTTGTCTATTGATGTGGACGAGGAAAACATGTGAGAACTAGAGATTGGTCGAGAGGCAATGTGTGAGAAATATTGTCTGGCCTTATGTAAGACGTTTTCTAACCTCAAAGTCATTCCGATGTTCTTCCTTCAGGTAGTTTTTGTTTTATTATATTTACTAATAGAGTTGATGCTTTTCTAATTAGTTATACACGAGTGCGTGCAGGGTATAGAAGAACGCATGCAGAACACGAAGCATAAATTACAAATGTTATGATTTGAGTATTTTGCAAGTAAAAGATATTCCGAAACCTTAATATTTTCGCCAAATATTAATTTTATTGAAAATGGCATGTCAGAGATAGACGTTTCAACTCTCGTGATAGTAATAGAATTATTTTAAAATTTGTACTTGCAAAGTTTACACAACACCTAAGCCACAGGAAAAAGTGCATATGGACAAACAGACACCACCATAATATACACGTGCCCTTCACACACGTGGACCAGGATCTCTAACCCGTTCGAGATAAAAAAAATCTTTCATATATTGGCTTCCCTCTATAGCCCCTAAAGACGAGGAAATTTTGCAGTGGTATCTGCAAAAAGACATTCATGATCGTCACTTCGTCTTTAATATTCTCTTGCCACAGTCGCTGGAGCGATCCTGTGTTCCTGGAGGTGATCATTAGAAAGTCTGTGTGTATTCGGAATCGACTAGTTGATTTAATCTATTCTGTCTTTCTTTCATGAACTCTTTTCAGACCGCCACTTTCTTCTTGTGTATGCTACATTTACATGAAAATACTAACGAGATTAATTATTTGAAAGGTGAATTTCTTTATGTAGGCATAACATGTAGATGTTAACTGGATCATCATTTCTGATAACAATATTGCACATTAAAATTATTCGCTGACGTTTTGTACTAAAATGCTCATTTTCTATACGAAGTTATATTGAATAATGTTCCATGAAAATGAGTACACCTTTTATCAGTCTGGTCACGCTGGAATACCACACTGGAAACGGTCAGGCATTCCTCCCATCACATTCAAGGACACGCTCGCAGCAAAAACTACTCTCCTTCCTCTACCTTTTATACATCAATATTTATACTAGCGGAACCCCTCAATGACATCGAATAAAAAAGCGTTTAATTTTAAACTGTTTCAAAGAGAAAAAAAAATTACTATACTTAATTGTTACCGAAATCATTCTCTAATAAATAAATAAATATTTGCTTCCACAATTTACAAATATTACCTTGATTAGAGCATTTATATAATCATTTGTGTGCTTTGAAATTCTTATACTTATAGTAATCTATTTACATAATATTAAATTATAATTTACGACCTCAAAAACAACGTAATGTTAATTAGTGAATGTTCTTTTTTCAACAGACTCTTTTATATTGAAATAATTAACCTCGACGTCTTGAGTGATTCTCTTGCCAACCTCCAAGATAACATGAGGATGCTGTGAGAATGAAGACGGACGTCAGGCTTCCTCTGCTTGAGATTCTACTGAGCAAGTCACAAAGAAGTTGTCAGTGCCTCAATGTATAATGTTTCATGTTTTCACAGTGGATCACGTGACCTATGGTCAGGGGCAGAAAGCCTTAAGATAATGAGTGCACTTCTGACAAATCGTCAAAGAAGAAGAAAGCACAGTCCTGTCTTGCCAGATGATCAAAGAAATTATCACTATAATGAGTGAACAGCAACCTCCTGATGATCGGACATGTGGCTAAAAAGTTTGACAGAGCAAAGGTTACAAAGCAACAAAAAGCCAGTAGAAGCAGCAGCAATAAAAAACGCAACACACAGACAGAATGCAGAAATTAAGGACTGTGATAACTGTCGTCACCCAGTTTATTTGCCTCTGCACCTCTCGACATTTACAAGAAGACCAGTGTTGGGTAGCCACGTATAATGGAGAGTTGATCCTGTCCCCATGTTTTGACGACAGCCGTTGCCGCTGCAACAACACCACGGCCGACTGTTCCTCGAATAACGGCCTCCTCACCTACGTGCCTCGTCTTTCTTTCGACGTCCAGGTCTTCAACTTCTCCAGCAACAACCTGTCTCACATTCCTGACGGATTTTTCTCCAACGTGTCGCAAGTGTGGCTGCTGGATCTCTGCCAAAACGGCTTAACATCTCTATCGCCGAGGGCTTTTCAAGAACTGCAAAACTTGACCACTCTGTTTCTGAACGGTAACTCCTTAATTTATCAAGCGCTCACTCCTGTTTTTCATATTCGTTCGTTGACGAATCTGCAGATATTGTGCAGCAACCTGAGTCCGATGGATTTGGAGACTTTTTCTAACAACTCTCTTGGCGCGCTCACGTTACTAAATGTCAGTCTAAACAATATCGGGTCGCTTTACATGAAGAGCTTGGAGCCATTGAAGGGAATCGGTACCTTCACCGCTCAGCAAAACAAACTGTATAACCTGACTACATCCCGTCTGATAAACCTGACTGTTTTAGACTTACAGAACAACCGTCTTTTTGACTTTCCACAAACCTGTGACCAGGTTACAGGTGAATCATTTTTCCCCAACCTTGAACAACTGCTGCTGAACAAGAACATGATTTCTTCAATAAAGGATCCTGTCTGTCTTCCGGAACTGTTAAATCTCGCTCTCTCATTCAACAGATTCCTCACTTTTGAAAGCAATACGTTTGGAAATGCACGCTTTCCAACGTCTTGAATACCTTGGACTGACTCAAATGGAAGATAAAATAGTTGGCATCGAAAGATTCGCATTTAACAATTCTCAGCTGAACGTACCTGGGTCTTGCCTTTAACTACATCGACTTGTCGTCTCAGACAGTTCTCCATGACGACGCTTTTGGTGGAAGTACAGGCATTACAATATTCTATTTCGATTACTGTCTATTTAAACAAAGTTATTAAAAAGAGATTTCACGTACTTTTCAATCCATTCAAGAAGATAAAACATTGGTATCTGGGATATTGCCAGATTCATAGTATTAGCTATGATACATTTTCGTCTTTTGTGAGCTTGGAATCCTTGTATTTATACGGCAACCTGATGAAGTTCTTACCAGATGGATGTTTTTCTGCCTTGAAAAAGCTGAAAGTTCTGTCTCTCAACAACAATTTTATCAGTGTCATCTCCATGGACACGTTTGCTCAGGAGACGCGTTACAGGTTTGAGTTAACATAAAGAAGTGAGAGCTGAGCGGACGAGTACGAGCTTGCTGGTTTGTGTGAGTGTAGAGCGAGAGATAGAAAGAGATAAAATATTTGTGTGTAATGTTATGTGTTGTTAACTCATTTGAGAGTAATAGTCGTCAAATTGTCGAGCACCACAGCAGCTGAATAAGACGGATGTATCAGAATTTGGGATTTGTCATTTAGTCAGATGTAATATAATTTTTAAAAGTATTTTCCAAACCAGCATTTTACTTTTTTTTCAAATCTTACAACACGAAGCGTTTGCCTCTCGAAAGTTCAATGTTTGAAATTTTTGAAAAGAACCTAAGAAATACAATATCCTTCCTGAATAAAATAGAGGTTGCAGATTCGATATTGGGCTAATACTGTTTACGTATTTTCATTTTTTTCTTCGTTGTTTGACTTGCAGCCTGAAGAAAATAGACCTCAGTGGAAATCCGTTCTATTGTTCCTGTGATATCCGTTGGTTTAAGGAGTGGCTGAGTACGCGACCTAAAACGTTTGGCAACTATGGGCAAGAAGGATACATGTGTGACAACATCCCAAATACCCAAGTACAGCTTTTCCGAATAAATGATCAGGTAACAACTGCGAGATTTAAAAGGATACTCTAAAGAAGTAAAAGTACAAGATACATGATAGAGGGAAGGACCAATCTATTTTTAAAATAAAAGAGACATTAAAGATATGAAGTAATTTTGGCCTTTGACGACAGTGAGCTATATATGTTATAATACCCACATATCTTTTCGACAAAGACCGTACAAGAAAGTAATAAATATGTGTAATTACTTCAATAATTAGAGACCACATGCATAAATATCGTCAGAAATTGTAATTGAAGTGAATGGCTGTTGCAGGCCTGTCTGCTGGGTCACGCTGCAGCAGCATTGAACATTGCCGTCATCATCATCGTGCTCATCGTGTTCATCATCTCCATAGTCTTCTTCCGCTATCGCTGGCATCTCCGCTTGGTGATGTATGAAGCGTTTCACCACAGAGGTGCACAGGAGGGACAACTCCGTCACTTCACTTACGACGTCTTCGTAGGCTACGCTGAGGAGGACAGGAAGTGGGTGATGCAGGAGTTACTGCCCGTCGTGGAGGGTCAGTGGAACCTTCGCGCATGCGTGCACGAGCGCGACTTCGTTCCCGGCAAGCACATCGTGGACAACATCGCTGACTGCGTGCACGACAGTCGCAAGATTCTGATGGTTTTCTCTCCTGATTATGCTCGCAGCGAGTGGTGTCAGTTCGAGCTGAAGTACTGTCAGTGCTGTGTGATGGACCGTGACGAGGTGTTGGTGCTGGTGTTACTGCACGAGACGGAGTCACGTGACATGACCAGCGCCATGTTTGCAGTGATGAAGACGACGACGTACATTGAGTGGGCGGACACTGTTGACGCTCGTAACTCCTTTTGGGGTCGACTGTCTCGGGCATTGGACTGCGTGATCAACCCTTAAAACTGTTCTTATTATTGATAACAAATGTAAAAAAATTTGTTTTACTTATTTTATTTTAACTTTTTTAGTCATTTAAAATTTTAATGTGTGATAGGCCAAGTTAGGGGAAATAGCCTATATATATATATAGTTACTAGTCCTAGAGGATCAGTTATATATCTCCCCAAATTTGGTCTATATGTTTTTATGCAAAATTAGAAAAATTATTAAGATTATTTTAGTACTTGTGGAATGCTGGAAATATTGAGTATTGCATTGTCACCAGAAATGAGTAACTGGTGAAAAGTCAGACCTCTAGGACGATGGGCAGTGGGTGAGAAACGATTACAACATTTCCTGGACAAGGGTAGTGAGTTAAATAAAAGTTTTAAAAAAGAAACCGAGTAGAACGGCTTATGAAACTGTGATTTTTATGCAACATATAATGCTCTTCAAGGCGACAAGACTGAGTTAATTAAGCTGCAAACTTGACAATCTTGTTCAGGTAAGATTAACTGATTTTATTACTTGACTAAAATCGAGGACACAATCGGAAAGTATTTAAGAATAAAAAGTACACCATGCGGTATTGTGGGAAAAACTACGAAAGATATTTTATAGCAATCGTTTAGGTGCTCTTTTTTTGCTGGATTGTATAAATCTTTAGTACCAGTCAAATTTGTATAAAATTGTACAAGTGATCACCTTGATTTTTTGGCAAGTGGAATTTAATTGGAAAGATTAGTAGTCCTGTCAATGAGATATGTGCTGGACTGCCAAATTCCGCTCATGCATTATTAAACAAGGATCGAGGCATACAGGGTAAAGAATTAAAGGAAATAATAAAGATTGAAAAACATTCACATTACCAACACATACACTGATTAATTTATTCACTTTTATGAAGTATGTATGTTTAAATTTGTGATTTTTTTGTTTTAATATATGCTTTACAATTTTGTTATAGTAATTAGTGCGTTTTGTATTTAGGCTTTAAACTGTGTGCACGTGTGATTACATGTAGGACTAATAAGTGTAATTCATAGAATGTGCCGTGATAACGGAAATTAGTGGTGGAGCTGTGGTCTGGAGACGATACTTTCCATCTTAGTCTTCTTGAAAGTGAAAGACAAATTTCTACAGACAGAAGAAAGAAATGATTTGCAGTTATTTATTGGCAACTGAGTGTGTGTGTGTGGATAATGTCATAGATAATGTCTACGTGCGTAGATTGTATTAATTAATGCTATTGACAATGACAATGATCAACTTTATTTGTCCCAGTGGGCAATTTAAACATGGAAAGGTGTTCTAGTTACAGTAAAGTTAAAAATAAAAGTAGAGCAAGTTCGCTGCAAGGTGCTTCGTTAATATGTACATTAGCTTTATTGATTTAAAATAAAAAACAACACAAAACCAACACTTCTTCAACCAAATCCTTCCTTCTTTGTTTTCGACCTTTTTTATTATTTAATTGTTGATGTTATTTTCACATTATATGTAGCTTATGAGGAAGATATTTGAAACGCAATTTTACATGTATATGTGACCTGCGAGCTGATTTATTTTTCGCAAAGGTCTCATTGAAGGGAAAAACTTCGGGAGCCTTCGAAAGCGTAACAACAACAGCAGCAGCTGGTTTTGCAGCAGCAGCAGCAGCAGCAACAACAAACAACAACAACAACAACAACAACAACAACAACAACAACAACAACAACAACAACAACAACAACAACCAATCCGAGATGCACAAAAATACGAATACCACACCTTTCTACTAAGAGACAGCATTCACTCCCCCACACTTAGTGTCTCGGCACTTGCCGTGTCTCTCTGGGAAGTGAAGTGGTGGCCGGCGACAGTTAATTTAAATATTTCCCCTTTCCTGCTCCACCATCTTAAAAAACACCTGTTAGTCATGCGAGAGGTGCGGCTGGGCCACCCTGGCTGTGCGGGCTGTTAGCGTCATGTCATCCATCTCTGACTAGCAGGGGTAGGGAACTTTTTTCTTCCAAGGGCTGTTTTGATGTTTATAACATCATTCTCGGGATATACAAAATCTAAACTGATAACAGCACACAACATAAGTACAGCAATAGTCAAAGTCCTGTCATCCTTAGTGATCAACAACAATGTTACTGAAGCGCAGGAAAGTTTATTATCGATGGAATGGACCTAGTTATCCTTGTGCTGAGTCATCACCTTTCCCGTGCACCTCATGAAGTAAATTTGGGATATCATCTTAAGCAACTCTTCTTAGTTGACAACCATATGTCTGACGATTTCAAGTGATTCAACTAGCACAAAACAGAACAACACAAAGATAAACAGAGGAAAAACTCAAAAGCTTTCACCGGATATTTCCACTGTCTCAGGACAGATGAAATGTCCTTACCACGAACATTTATTTTAGTGAAGAAGATGTGGAAACTGAGATATCACACCGGACCAAAACGTGTTTGAGTAACATTCTCTACCTGCTTTCCGTTTGCTGCAGTCTGAGGTAACAGGATATCAACGATTTCACACCTTCATTGCATGTACATGTCTGAGGCTTCATTCTTGAAAGTGGAAGAACATTTGGTCATGAGCTAAACTCATTCATTTTTGAAAACAAACCTCTCCGATGAGTCGTTATGCGCCGATGTTCTCCCACTGGCAGTGGCATGCATGCTCCTCTATGAATTATCAACTTTAGAGTTTAGATACATTTATTTGTAGAAGTAAGACTTTAAGCTGGTTTATAATAATTATTTAATCTATAAATTTTATTTAATCGATCCAAGCATCACATAACGTAATGAAATTAGGCTTAAAAAAGAAAAGTCGATCCCTTTGACATCTTCTCATTAAGGACGACAAATGGAAGCTTAGAATGACCACGTGGTCAGATAAAGCAGGTTTTATCATGTGACACTAAAATTCTGCAAGACAGGCTAGTTTTCCTTGTCTATTGAAGCTGACGAGGAAAACAATAGAACTAGAGATTGGCTGAGAGGCAATGTGTGAGAAATACTGTCTGGTCTTACGTAAGACGTCTTGTAACGGCAAAGTCATTCCGATGTCCTTCCTTCAGGTCGTTTTTCGTTTTTGTATATTTACTAATAGAGTTGCTACTTTTCTAATTAATTTCCTCCATCTTTCTTTTATGAACTCTTCAGACCGCAACTTTCTTCTTGTGCGTTCTACATTTACATGAATTTACAACGAGTTAATTATTTGAAAAGTAAATTTCTGTATTTAGGGGTAACATGTAGATATTAACGGGATCATCATTTCTAACAACAACATAATTATTCTCTGACTTTTTGTACTAAAATGCTCAAGTTATATTGGATACCACTGTATTTTTTCTTTTTGCTTTTCATAATGCTATTTGGGTAGCTAAAATAACACGAAAATTTGCAATGACAGGAGTAGGCTTCGTTAAAACTATTAACACAGCGGTTCTCAACCTGTGGGGCGCGACCCCCTGGGGGGTCGCGACGTGCCTACAAGGGGGTCGCGAAGGTGGTCCTTTTTTAAAAGTTTCTTATACCGGTATTAGTGAAATTAGCTTAGATTGTGTAACCGAGTGGTGAGGGCGATCAAACTCCAAATCGCTTCTCCCTATTCAAGTACACTGTCTCGGCAATGCAGTGACTTCTCACTTCCAAAACTCAAAACACAATCCCCCTCTCAATAATTAAGCCTCCAATCTCCCTCCTCTCGCCTTTTGCCCTCTCTCTCCCCCAATCTCTCATCACTGACTCCCATCTCCCTCTCCAGTCACACCTCTCTCTTTTTTTTAAAAAAAAAAACATCTAAAAGGCAGGCATTCAGGAAACGTCCACCATTCACACCCTTTCGCCCTCGCACGTGCTCAGTCCTAGTACTCTAGGTCCCCGACAGAAGGCCATGACAACACAGTGCGGGGTGGGGGCTTAAGAACGACCGATGGCTGCTGCTAATGGCATATTTATCGGACATATTTGAGAAGCTGAACGTTGTGAATACTTCTCTGCAAGGGAAAGACACCACCATATTACAAACAACTAACAAGATGAATGCTTTCGTCCGAAAAATTTCGTTGTGGACGCAAGAGAAAATATTTTTGATGTTTCCGTGCTTGTGTAAGTGCAAGGCTGACAACTTGAATCTTGATCAGGTGAAGAATGTTATTATTGCCCATCTAAACGGACTGCAAGAAAGGTTTCAGCATTACTTCGCTGAAACTGATGTGACTAAATACGATTGGATTCGTAATCCATTTCTGGCTGATCCTAGCACAAGAGGGTTGTCCACGGAAGAAGAAGAGCAGCTCATCAACCTTTCGAGTGACCAATCCCTGAAAATGGTCTTCCAAACAACACCAGTGCCAAAATTCTGGATTAGCGTCAAAGGTGCTTTCCGAGAAAGCAATGAAAGTTCTTCTAACATTTTCAACTTCATATATGTGTGAGCAAGGATTTTCAGCATTGGCAGCACTGAAGTCGAAATACAGAAATCGTGTGGACGCAGAGGCTGAGCTGCGAATAGCAGTGGGTACGAACATCGCACACAGGTTCGCTTCTCTGTGCAACAGCAAGCAGGCTCAACCTTCTCATTAATCAAAGTGAGTGTCCAATAAAATAATATTTATTAGCACCACAGAATTTGCTTTAGTAAAATTTCATTAACAGTTATACTTTTTGCAGATACGAACTTTGTTCTTCCGTTGTTGATTTCCTCGACGCGGCGTTCGAGGTTAGCTAAGGCTCCCCCCGCTCTTCCACCGACCTTGCTGGCTAAGGGGGGTCGCGGACGTACCGGTGTTCGTCAGGGGGGTCGCCACAAGTAAAAGGTTGAGAACCGCTGTATTAACACATAATAGTACCCCATCCCTAAAGCTAACGTGAAAAGTCCGCTTCTGAAGCTTCCACCGTTACATAAAAGCAAAAGCGTTTAACTATAATCTTTTTCAATGAAAAAAGTTTCATTACAGCTACTAAATTGATTGTTAAGCTATTCCCGAGTACAGATAAATAATTCCTTCCATAAATTATAAATAAATAACTTTTTGTAACTTATGTATTTGAGTGCTTTCAATTCTTACACCTGTATTTATATGATATTAAATTATAGTTTACGACCTCGGAAACAACATACTGCTAACTAATCAATGTTGTTTAGAAATAATCAACCTCGAAGTCTTGAGTGATTCTCTTGCCATCCTTCAAGATAATCTGAGGATGCTGTAAGAATGAAGACTGATGACAGACTTCCTCTGATTGAAACCCTATTTAACGCACGCAGGAGTTGTCAGTGCCGCAACGTATAATGTCTCATGATTTCACAGTGGATCACGTGACCTATGGTCAGGGGCAGAAAGCTTTTAGATAATGCATGCACATGACAAGTCGTCCAGGAAGAAGAAAGCACAGTCCTGTCTTGCCAGATGTTGATAGTTTGAAGAAATCACAAGAACAAGGAATCAGCAACTTCCTGATGTTTGCACATGTGTGGTGAAAAAGCTTGACAGAGCAAAGTTTAAGGTAAAAAGCAAAGCAGTAGCAGCAGCAGCAACAACAACAACGACGACGACGATAAACAACAACAACAACAGCAACAAAACGCAACGTACAGACAGAATGCAGAAATGGAGGACTGTGATTACTGTTGTCATGCTGTTTATTTGCCTTTGCGCCTCTCTAGAAGACTATTGTTGGGTAGACACGTATGATGGAGAGTTCATGTCCCCATGCTTTGACGAGGGCCGTTGCCGCTGCAACAACATTACAGCCGACTGTTCCTCGAATAACGGCTCTCTGACCTACGTGCCTCGTCTTCCTATCGACGTCCAGGTCTTCAACTTCTCCAGCAACAACCTGTCTCACATTCCTGACGGATTTTTCTCCAACGTGTCGCAAGTGTGGCTGCTGGATCTCTGTCAAAACGGCTTAACATCTCTATCTCCGAGGGCTTTTCAAAGAACTGCAAAAACTTGACCACTTTGTTGCTGAACGGTAATCCTTAGTTTATAAAGCACTGACTCCTGTTTTTCATATTCGTTCGTTGACGAATCTGCAGATATTGTGCAGCAACCTAAGTCCAATGGACTTGGAGACTTTTTCTAATAATTCTCTTGGCGCGCTCACTTTACTAAATGTCAGTCTAAACAATATCGGGTCGCTTTACATGAAGAGCTTGGAGCCACTGAAGGAACTCAGTTACTTCATCGCTCAGCAAAACAAGCTGTATAACCTGACTACCTCACGTCTGAAGAACCTTTTTTTTTTAAACTTACAGAAGAACCGTCTTTTTGACTTTCCGCAAACATGTGATCTGGTTACAGGCGAATCATTTTTTCCCAACCTAAAACTACTGCTGCTGCAGAATAACATGATTTCATCAATAAAGGATCCTGTCTGTCTTCCGAATTTGGCGAACCTCTCTCTCTCATTTAACAGATTCCTCACTTTTGAAAGCAATACGTTTGGAAATGCACGCTTTCCACGTCTTGAATACCTTGCACTGATTGAAATGGAAGATAAAATAGTTGGCATCGAAAGATTTGCCTTTAACAATTCTCAGCTGAAGTTCCTGGGTCTTGCCTTAAACTACATCAACTTGTCTTCTCAGACAGTTCTCCATGACGACGCTTTTGGTGGATGTACCGGCATCACAGCATTCTATTTCGATTACTGTGTATTTAAGGCAGTAAGTAAAAAAAGATTTCAAATACTTTTCCATCCATTCAAGAAGATACAGAGTTGGTATCTAGGATATTGCCAAATTTCTAGTATTAGCCATGATACATTTTCACCTTTTGTGAACTTGGAATCCTTGTATTTACACGGCAACCTGATGAAGTTCTTACCAGATGGATGTTTTTCGGCGTTGACAAAACTGAAATTTCTGGCTCTCAACAACAATCGCATCAGTGTCATCTCAAAGAATACCTTTGACGAGGAGACACGTGACAGGTCTGAGTATTTTTGCCTCCTTGTGTGTGTTTATTTTTTTTTTCTGGGAGGGGGGAACATTTTGTGGGTGTGTATTGTAATGTGTAAATCAACTAAATTAAAAGGGATAGTTGGAAATTTGTGCGGCACTGGAGCAGCAAAATATGATGAGTCTGTCAGTTTTCGATTTATCATTGAGACAGCATCGATAATAAAATTAAAAGTACTTCTTAAACCAGTACTTTACAAATTTATTTTTGAGTCCATCTCTAGGAAGTTCCTTGTTGCAGATTTTAGAAGAGAAATTAGACAATACAATCTCTTTCATTTGAGAATAAAAAGTTGAAGATTCCGTACTGGCCATATATTAATAAATTGTTTATAAATTTACAGACTAAAACAAAGCTTTTTATTTGTTGTCTTGCTTGCAGGCTACAGAAAATATATCTCAGTGGAAACCCGTTCTATTGTTCCTGTGATATCCGTTGGTTTCAAGAGTGGCTGAGTTCGAGACAAAACCCGCTTGTCAACTATGCGCAAGAAGGATACATGTGTGACAACATCCTAAATACTAATGTTACATTTTTCCAAATTAATGACCAGGTAACAGCCGCAAAATTTAAAAAGAAATGCTTTAAAGAAGTAGGTTAAAATATCACATAAGAACAAACATTCAATGTACTTTTAAAATACAAGAGACATCAGATTTATGAACTAATTTGGCCTTTGATGAAATATGTACAATAATCGCATATCTTTTTGACGAAGTCTAGCAAACAGTAAATAAATATTATACACGCAATGCTACGAATATTTAGAAACTATATGAGCAAACGTCACCAGAAGACTGAAATATTACAGTTCGAATTATGTAAACGTCTGTTGTAGGCCTGTCTCTTGGGTCAAGCAGCAGCATCCTTCACCATTGCTGTCACCATCATCGTGCTCTTCGTGTTCATCATCTCTGTCACCTGTTTCCGCTATCGCTGGCATCTCCGCTTGGTGATGTACGAGTGGTTTCATCACAGAGGTCCACAGGAGGGACAACTCCGTCACTTCACGTACGACGTCTTCGTAGGCTACGCTGAGGAGGACAGGAAGTGGGTGCTGCAGGAGTTACTGCCCGTCGTGGAGGGTCAGTGGAACCTTCGCGCATGCGTGCACGAGCGCGACTTCATTCCCGGCAAGCACATCGTGGACAACATCGCTGACTGCGTGCAGGACAGTCGCAAGATTCTGATGGTTTTCTCTCCTGATTATGCTCGCAGCGAGTGGTGTCAGTTCGAGCTGAAGTACTGTCAGTGCTGTGTGATGGACCGTGACGAGGTGTTGGTGCTGGTGTTACTGCACGAGACGGAGTCACGTGACATGACCAGCGCCATGTTTGCAGTGATGAAGACGACGACGTACATTGATGGGCGAACACTGTTGATGCTCGTAACTCCTTTTGGGTCGACTGTCTCGGGCATTGACGCTTATCAGCTATTAAACTGTTCTTATTATTGATAACAAATGTTAACAATTTGTTTTACTTATTTTATTTTAACTTTTTTAGTCCTTTAAAATTGTAAAGTGTGATAAGCCAAGTTAGGGGAAATAGCCTATAGTTACTAGTCCTAGAGGATCAGTTATATATCTCCCCCACTTTGGTCTATATGTTTTCATGCAAAATAAAAAAATTGTTAAAATTATTTTAGTACTTGTGGAATGCTGGAAATATTGAATATTGCATTGTCACCGGAAATAAGTAACTGGTGAAAAGTCAGACCTCTGGGACGATGGGCAGTGGGTGAGAAACGATTACATTTCCTGGACAAGGGTAGTGAGTTGAATAAAAGTTTTAAAATATAAACCGAGTAGAACGGCTCATGAAACTGTGATTTTTATGCAACGTTTAATACTCTTCAAGGCGACAAGACTGAGCTAATTAAGCTGCAAACTTGACAATCTTGTGCAGGTAAGATTAACATTGATTACATTACTTGACTAAAATCGAGGACACAATCGGAAAGTATTTAAGAATAAAAATTACACCCTGGGGTATCGTAAGAAAAATTACGAAAAATATTTTATTACAATTGTTGAAGTGCTCTTTCTTTGCTGGATTGTATAAATCTTTAATACCAGTAACGTTTGTATAAATTTGTACATTTTTTGACAGGTGTTTGATCACTTTGATTCTTTTGCAAGTGGAATTTACTTGGAAAGATTAGTAGTCCTGTCAATGAGATATGTGCTTGACTGCCAAATTCTGCTCATACATTATTAAACAAGGATCGAGGCATACAGGCTAAATAATTAAAGGAAATAATAAAGATTGAAAAACATTCACATTACCAACACATACACTGATTAATTTATTGAGTTTTATGAAGTATGTATGTTTAAATTTGTGATTTTTTTGTTTAATATATGCTTTACAATTTTGTTATAGTAATTAGTGTTTTTTATTTAGACCTTTAAACTATGTGCACGGTGATTACATGTAGGTCTAATAAGTGTAAGTCATAGAATGTCCCGTGATAACGGAAATTAGTGGTGGCGCTGTGGTCTGGAGACGATACTTTCCATCTTATCTTCTGAAAGTGAAAGACAAATTTCTACAGACAGAAGAAAGAAAGAATTTGCAGTTATTTATTGGCAACTCTCTCTCTCTGTGTGTGTGGATAATGTCATAGATAATGTCTATGTGCGTAGATAGTATTAATTAATGCTATTGACAATGACAATGATCAACTTTATTTGTCCCAGTGGACAATTTAAACATGGAAAGGTGGTCTAGTTACAGTAAAGTTAAAAATAAAAGTAGAACAAGTTCGCTGCAAGGTGCAGCGTTAATATGTACATTAGTTTTGTTGATTTAAAATTAAAAACAACACAAAACCAAGACTTCTTCAACCAAATCCTTCCTTCTTTGTTTTCAACCTTTTTATTATTTAATTGTTGATCTTGTTTTCACATTTTCATATATTGTCATATATGTAGCTTATGAGGAAGATATTTTAAACGCAATTTCACATGCATACGTGACCCGTCAGCTGATTTATTTTCCGCAAAGGTCTCAGAAGCACTGCCACGGAGAGGTAGTAGAGATGGCACAATGTTAATTAGTGCGAGTTGCAACTGTCGTGCTGTTCAGTCAAATGTTTCTGTGTAAACTAATGCATCGCAAGAAAGTTTTTGGGGAAGGGGATTATATATATATATACAAATATAAGTAGGTGTGTGTCAGGGGTATCAGGAAAATATATGTAAGTGGATGTGTTGTGTGATGTGGTGGGATTTACATATTATATATACATAAGCAGATATGAGAATGTGTGTAGGGGATTAATATACAATATATGCACATATGAGTATGCATGTAAGGGAGTTACATGTATGTATACATATAAAAGCAAAGATATGAGTGTATTTGTAGGGAGTTACATATATACAAGCAGATATAAGGCTGTGTGGCTGGGGTGGTCACACATGTATACATAAGCAGATGTGTGTGTGAGGGGGGATTATATATATATATGTGAATATGAGTAGCTGTGTGCATTAGGGGGCATTAGATAGCTATATATGTAAATATGTAAGGAGAATTATATATATATAGGCAGATATGAGTAAGAATATATGTATACATATATCTGTGTTTAGGTAAGAATGAAAGAGAGGGGCAAAAAAATCACCTCCAAAACTTTTCAGTTGTTTACAGTGTTTATATACTTTGAATTATTGAATTAGATATGGCAGTGATCCAATTTGCATTAAAGGCTATAAGAAAGAAAGTACAAGTGAGTGAGGCAAGAAATTACTTTTAATGTATTAACTGTTACAAACTGACCAGTACATGAATGTGTGAGTGTGAATGAGGAGATTGCATATAAGATATACAGACATGCATGTGAATATATGTTATATTTTTGAATATCTCAATACCCTTAAAGGGTGAAAAAATAAAGATTTTGAATCAGAAGCTTCAGAAACTGATGACACTCTGAAAACATGAACTTCGAAGGCTTCCGAAGTTTTGCCTTCACTGGGACGTTGAGGAAAAAAAATCAGCAGCCGGGGAGAGGTGGGGGGGGGGTCAGCGATGCTTCAAACCACAAGTAGTCAACCAAAAGAACACTGAAGGCTGTAATTTTCTTGAATAAAAAACAACCCAGTTTTCAGAATATGAATAGCTTATCGCTTAATTATTTTGTCGATCTTGCAATACGAAGAGTTTGCCTCTCGGAAGTTCCCTGTTTCAGATTTTAGAAGAGACGCTTACCATTAGAATCTCTTCCTTTTTAGAAAGGTGGCAGATTCGGTATTGGTCTCAAACTGTGGTCATATTAACGTACTGAAACAAATTTTTTATTGTCGGACTTTAAGCCTACAGGAAATAGACCTCAGTGGAAACACGTTCTATTGTAAAATCTCTGATTGTATAGAATGTCACGTACACGTAGACGCCTGGACATTTGCGCTTTATGTCTTCAGAAAATAACCAATAAAAGACATAATTCAATCCTTACTATTATCTAAGATATCTGATTTTAAAAAAGAAAGTCCTAAAAGAAAGTTTCTTTACCTGGTTGAAGATCAAACATAAAAATAATAAAGTTTAGAGTCCTGTACAACACTGTTTTCACTGATGACTAAACGGATGATGCTATTAATTTCAGCCATTAGATATTGTTTCACTGTGCCAACAGTCACTGGAGACTAATGTTCCAGAATCCAAATATTTATCTTCCACATACACTCACAAAGTGTCTCAAACCATAGAAACAGTCAAACAAACAAAATACCGCTGACGCCTCCACTCGAGGACAGAAACTGTCTCTGGGGACGAGCGACCTCAACTTTCCTGGGTCAAATGCTCCAGGATACTAATAAACTGCGCTTATAACAGTTATAAACGAGAACAAAATTACTCATAAAACATGATATCTTCAAAAAAACCATGAAAATTTCAACATAAAAAAACAGCACCACCAACCACCACCACCGCCACCACCACTTTGGGAATGTCATCTTAAAACCAACTCTTCTTAGAAGACAACTATGGTATCTGGACCACTTCAAGTCATAAAAAAAACCACAAAAGATAAGCAGAGGAAAAAATCAAAAAGCTCTCTCACCAGTAATGAAATTAGGCTTAAAAAAAAAAGTCGATCCCTTTGACATCTTCTTATTAGGGGACGAAGAATGGAGGCTTAGAATGACCACCGTGGTCAGATAAAGCAGGGCTTTATCACGTGACCTCAAATTCAAGACCAGACTAGTTTTCCTTGTCTATTGAAGCTGGCCGAGGAAAACAATAAACTAGAGATTGGTGCTGAGAGGCAATGTGTGAGAAATATCGTCTGGTCTTACGTAAGACGTCTTATAACGGCAAATCATTCCGATGTCCTTCCTTCTCAAGTCGTTTTCGTTCTTTGTATATTTACTAATAGAGTTGCTACTATTTCTAATCTTTCTTTTATGAACTCTTCTTCTTGTGTATATTTGCATTTATACATTTACAATGAATGTGGTAAACGAGTTAATTATTTGAAAGGTGAATCTCTTTATGGTTAGGATTAACATGTAGATAGTAAGTGGATTCATCATTTCTGATAACAACGCAGTTGCATATCAAAATTATTCGCTGACGTTTTGTACTAAAATGCTCATTTTCTATACGAAGTTAATATGGATACCAACTGTGCTATTTTTTTCTCGTTGCTTTCAAATACGCTATTTGAGTATCTAAAATAACACGAAAATTAGCAATGATAGGAGTAGGCTTCGCTTAAAAAATATTAAAACACATACCTTCCATATCGGTTGTAAAGCTAACGTGAAAAGTTCGCTTCTGAACTCACCGTTACATAAAAGCAAAAGCGTTTAACTCATAATCTGTCCCTTCACATTAGAAAAACGTTTAATTACAGCTACTAAATTGATGCTACCTAAGCTATTCCCGAGTAAATCATACAGAACTAATTATTGCTTCCATATATTATAGATATTAACTTGATTAAATAATATTACGCAATCAATCTTGTTGTCACCTATCTATTCTGAGTACTTAAAAATTCTTATACTTATATATGATTAAATATTAAATTATTAAGTTACGACCTTGGAAACAACATATTGCTAACTAATCAATGCTCTTTATAAATAATCAACATCGAAGTCTTGATTGATTCTCTTGCCAACCTTAAGATAGTCTGAGGATGCTGTGAGAATGAAGACTGACGACAGACTTCCTCTGCTTGAGACCCAACTTAACTCCCACGGGAGTTGTCAGTGCCCGCAATGTATAAATGTTCATGAATTTCACAGCCTGAGATCACGTGACCAATGTCAGGCAGACAAGACTTTAGATAATGCACGCGTTCTGACAAATCGTCAAGGAATGAGAAAGCACAGCCCTGTCTTTGCCAGATGTTGATAGTTTGAAGAAATCACCTAAACACAGGAATCACGCAACTTCCTGATGTTCGCACAGTGTGTGGGTGAAAAAGCTTGACCAGAGCAAAGGTTAAGGTAAAGAGCAAAGCACAGCAGCAGCAGCATTAACGACGACGACGATAAACACAACCAGCAACAAAACGACAACGATACAGACAGAATGCAGAATGGAGGACTGTGATTACTGTTGTCATCAGTTTATTTGCCTCTGCACCTCTCTAGAAAACCAGTGTTTGGGTAGACACGTATGATGGAGAGTTGATGTCCCCATGCTGATTGACGAGCGGCGTTGCCGCTGCAACAACATTACAGCCGACTGTTCCTCGAATACGGCTCTCTGACCGTACGTGCCTCGTCTTCCTCTCGACGTCCAGTCTTTCAACCTTCTCCAGCAACAACCTGTCTCACATTCCTGACGATTTTATTTCTCCAACGTGTCGCAAGTGTGGCTGCTGGATCTCTGCCGAAACGAGGGGGGGCTTAACATCTCTATCTCCGGAGGCTTTCAGGCAACTGCAAAAAACCTGACCACTCTGTTGACTGAACGTAACTCCCTTAATTTATCAAGCACTGACTCCTGTTTTCAATATTCCGTTCGTTGAAGAAGCTGCAGATATTGTGCAACAACCTGACGTCCGATGCGACCTCTTTGGAGACTTTTTTCTAACAATTCCCTTGGCGAGCTACGTTTACATAAAATGTCAGTCTAAACAATATCGGATCGCTTTACATGAAGAAGCTTCGGAGCCACTGATGGGACTCCCCGTACCCTTCAGTCTGCTCAGCAAAACAAGGCTGCTATACCTTCGACACTATCACGTCTGAAGAACTTTTTTTTTTTGAAATACTTACAGGAGAACCGTCTTTCCCTTGACTTTCCACAGACCTGTGACTTTGGTTACACAGGCGCACCAATCATTTTTTCCACACCTAAAACTCTGCTACTGCAGAATAACATGATTTCTTTCAATAAAGGATCCTGTCTGCTCTTCCGAATCTTGTCAAACCTCACTCTCACATTTTAACAGATTCCACACTTTTGAAAGCAATACGTTTGGCAAATGCCACGCTTCCAAGTCTCTAACTCCTGATACCTTGAACCTCTGACTCACAATGGAAGCATAAAAATAGTTCGGCATCGAAAGCTATTCCGCATTTTACAAAACAATTCTCAGCTGAAGTAACCTGGCTCTTACGGCCTTTAACTACATCGACTTGTCTCTCAGACAGTTCTCCATGACGACGCTCTTTGTGGACCCTGTACTGGCAATCACACATACCTCCTATTTCGCAAATTACTGTGTGTTTAAGACAGTCAAGTCAAACAAAAGATTTCACCACATATCTTTCTCTCCGTTGAAGAAGATACAGAGTTGGCTACTCTAGCGATATTGCCAAATTTCTAGTATCAGCCATGATAACATTTTCGCCTTTGTGAGCTTGGAACTACTGCATTTACACGGCAACCTGCCTCCTATTCTTACCGGATGATGTTTTTTCCTGCTTTGACAAAGCTAAAGTTCTGTGATCATCAACAGCAATCGCATAAGATGTCTATCTCAAGAAATACATTTTGACGAGGAGACGCGCATCGAGAGTTTGAGTATTTTTGGCTTCTCAGTGCAATGATCCATTGTGTGTTTTATTATTACTCTATTTTTTTTTTTGGGGGGGGGGAACGGTTTGTGAAGTGTTTATTGTAATGTGCTAAAATCAATTAAATTATAAAGTGATAGTTGGCAATTTGC
Source organism: Pomacea canaliculata (assembly GCF_003073045.1). Lineage (NCBI taxonomy): Eukaryota > Metazoa > Mollusca > Gastropoda > Architaenioglossa > Ampullariidae > Pomacea > Pomacea canaliculata. Next base: position 36,347,140 of record NC_037590.1, on the reverse strand, counting down.
ATTGCGACAAGAAGGCAACAAAATAAAATGAGTACTCATCAGAGTCTTTTCTAATTATCATGAGACAGCAACGCCAGCGATAAAAAATTAAAAAAACATTTTTAAACCCAGTACTTTTACAAATTTATTTTTGAGTGCGTCTCACTAGGAAGTCACATCCTTGTTTTCAGATTTTAGACGCTCGCGAAGAAATTAGACATACAATCTCTTTCATTTGAGAATAAAAGCTTGGAACTTCGATCGAGCTGGCCATACGTTACCATAATTTTTAATAAATTTTACCCACAGTAAAACAAAGCTTTTGTTTATTCGTTGTCTGACTTGCAGGCTCAATGGAATAGACTCTCCCGTGGAAACCTCCGTTCTATTGTATCCTGCCGATATCTCGTTGGTTTCAAGACAGTGGATGAGTTCGCAACATAGCCAGCATTTATCAAGCCTTGCTCACAAGAAGATAACATGTGTGACAACATCTTAAAACTACATGGTACACGTTTTCAGAATTAGATGAGAGGATACAGCCGCAAATTTCAAACACAGAAATAGATAAAAAAAATACAATAATTGTGTACAGAATCCATTGCTATGCGTAACGACAGCCAATGACTTTGTTATCTCCCATCTCGCAGCCCCCAGTTTTTCCGCAATCAGTGTTTTTGGGGTTTGCTCTGATCTAAGTTAAAATTTTTTTTTCACTAGAGGTCTTTGTTTATGTAACTGTAATTGAACATTGTCATGGATCTACTCTATACGTCTGTTAGATTGACACAGATCTTCAACCCAGATATTTTCTTACTGTTGCATGCAACCATTCAGCACATTGTTTTGCACGTATTTATATGTCTATGTATGTTGCTTTTTAACTCACTTGATTCATGATTCGCTACAAAAGCAAGCTGTCTGCAGTAATTAGATGGCTACGGATCTGGCCGCACAGTTAGCACTTAATTAAAAAACTTCTAAGAGAACTGAAAAAACGTGACACCAACTGCATATAATAGGTGGATGCAAAGAGCGCATTTATTAGCTGGAAAACATAAATCTTTCCGAGCATCCCTCGCCTCCCCTAACAAAATAATGTTCTCTATCCTTTTATCTAAATTTACCGAAGGTAGAGAAATGATATTTACGCTCGATATCAAATTACAATTGACATTCCCGATTAAGTCCAAAGAAAGCATGCTACTATCCGCCCACAAACCATGACTCGCATTTCTTTTCTTCATCTCGACGAAGTCTGATCGCAATACTCGGAAGTTGTATATGAGTTATTAGAGCCTAAGTTGCCCGAAAATGGCTTACGAACAGACTAAAAGAAACCACACAGAAACTGACAACGAACCTTGTGGAATATATACACCTGCCCACCGTCGAAGCTAACGGTTCCGAAGTATCCGTTTGCATTTACAGGGTCTTTTGGGAAAGAAGATGAGGAATGGTTGACAGATGGAGCCTGTCTTATCTTGCAGAGAGGGCTCTGATGAGTGGTGCAATGCCCACGCATCACTTCACCTCTGTATTCTTGTCATCAATCATTGTCTGCGGTCACGGAAAAAACTACATTCTGCTGTTTTAATCCATATGCTAATATCTACCAGAATATTACGACTGTCCTTTGGCTCTTGGCTGCCTTATGATGTGGAAGAATCCCATCTGTCCTATCCTGCTTTTACTGTGATATGTACTTGGCTCAGGGTGGCTTTTGAAATCAAGAATTCGAAACCACTGACCAATAATCGACCCATGGAACCTCCTGCTCTCCTATTACAAGCCGTTCATTTACAGGGTTGCATATCCAAGTCTGCCCCGCCAGAATGAAGGTCACTATTTGTGACAGTAATCTAGCGGCCATGCTGAGCAACAGAATTCTCATCACTTAACTGAGTCCGCGTTCAAATAACGGGCCGTTCATTGGAGGGTGATGAACTCTCGCGCAGCTGTCGTGCACGTAGCCGCGAATTTCATTCCCGGCATAAGCACAACTCGGTGGACACACATAGCTCGCTTGGCGTGCAGGACATTCGCAAATTCTGATGTTTTCTCTCTCCTGGATTAGATGGCTCGCAGCGCGTGGGTTCAGTTCGAGCTGAAGTACACTCGTCAGTCGCGTGTGAATGCCCGGTGACTGAGGTGTTGTGCAGGTGTTACTTAGAGCCACGGACGATACGTGAACATGAACCAGCGCCATGTTTGCACTGATGAAGACGACTGACGTACATTGAGTGGGGCGAACACTGTGACGCGCGGGAGTCGATGCTGCTATGATCCGTTTGGTCGATGTCGTCTAGACTGGACTTGCCGTTATCAGATCAGATAAACCTGTCTTTTTTTTTATAATTCAAAAGCACCATCAGTCTTGCTACATGTTCCATCAGGACAGGGCTTTCGTAACTTTAGATTAGCAAGATTTAGATGTTAAGGGAACAAATTGAATCTTTGTCGATGAGCGCTCCGATATCACTGGACGCAACACCTCTGTCCATTGGCAACATTAAATAAAATAAGACACAGCCGAGTATTAAGATACAATAAAAGAAGGCATCACCTATGAACATACAAAATCATATAAAAAATAATATATTATATTGATGATGTCCTCTTGCCTAACATGACTAAACAGGGTTACGTTGTGTTGGATGTTCTGGATCCGTAACCATCTTTTTGGAGCTTTTATTTAACCAGATTTCACTAGAATTAGAGAGGAGATCAATAATTTGGCAAGTGCTGTGCTCTTTTTTTAATAGAGAACAATTACTTTGCAGCTTTCAATGTTCGTTGTAATTTTTAATTAAGTTTTGACTTCTTGCGGCTATTTTTTTCATGTACCTTTGTATCTTTGAACTCATAATTAATTGCCCCTTCTCCCGCTCAGTATCGCATTTATCGCACAAGGCCACTGAATAGAAGAGTGTCATTTTGGTTTTATCACATCATACTTGTGGACTCTTTCTCTTCTTTACTTTGCTCTGTGTGTTGGATGGTCGTGAGCTTCTGCCTTGAAGATTTTTGAGCACAAGTACTAGATCAAACGTTCGTATGAAATTACACAAGTAACGTCCCAATCCGCTGGCTTACCTTCGAGGTTCGTTGGTATGAGTATGTAAACGCATTCACAGGTAGTACACTTGCTGTTGTAACAGAATAGCCATTTTGTAAACATTTGTTACAATGCCATGTCCTGCCTTCACATCTGTGCTTGGATGTCGTTGATTGATACTAACGCAGAATAAAAAAACCGCTTACATTTAGATCTATAGTTTCTTCCAACTATTTTTTGTGCCCGCATGTGTAGGTTCACCCAGAAGAATCTTCAGCAAATTGCTACATGTAGCATGAAATGAGTGTGCTTGTCCACTTTAAGTACTGCAATTTGTCAGAATTTAAAATTTCCACCTTCTACCTCGCTTTAAAAAAGGTTAAGAATTCGAGACAAAGTTCTCGATGACAGGTCAAAATTATATTTGCTTTCTTTGTTCTCTGTAACATCTCATAAGTAAGTCTGGGCATGTATTGACGTACATAAATCTCTCCTCCTCCTTTTCTCTCTCATTCATTCATCATATGATGTCAGCATATAACTTAGTTGATCTTCAATTATTAGGATAAGCTTTACAAACATTTTATATAAATGAAAGATTGTCAATGTAACTTAATTTAACGATAGAGCAATCGAAGATAATTCTACTACAATTTGATGTGTAATCTAATCTTGCTTTTTTGAAAAGGCAATAAAGTTGTTGATTATAGCTACTAAGTACACGGTATCTGTAATTTGTTACTAATAGTCGAATCACACACACACACTATAAGCAAATACATTCCAGAAACTACAATATTAATGTCGAATTGAAATGATAAATGTAATATTTTTTTAGTAATATGTGTTATACTTTTAAATAAATAAACTTGCAAACAACAAAACTTCTAATGGACGAATGCTTTTTGTTTTGGATAAAAATTCTTTTTTTTAGAAAAAAATATCAACTTTGACTTTTTGTCCTCCGGGAATTGCAATTCAATCCTTTAACATATACTGTCCTTTCCCCTTAAAAAAAGCACTACCGACGGAAATTGTATAAAGTCTGCATGTGTTCCAGCCGTATTAGCGAGCTAAGCTGGCTCTGGTGTTCCACTTGTGCCCAGGCTCGAGGTTTTCATCAAGAATAAGTTTTTGCGGACAGACGTTTAAATGTTTGGCAAAATTGTCTCACTGGAAACGAGTATTAAGAAACTGTATCTGGCGTTTAACTCAGTGAAGACATAAGACAGTAATAAAAGAGATTCAAATCCTTTTCCATCCCGTGTCAAGAAGATACAGAGTTTATTCTCAGGATTTCTCGCCAAATTTCTCGTATTAACCATTATTACCATTTTCGCTGCTCTTTTGTGTGACTTGGAATTCTTGTTTTATAACGGGCAAGCTGATGAGTCTTCAACCAGATGGATGGGTTGTTCTGCCTTGACAAAGCGTGCAATTCTGGCTCTCTAACAACAATGCTTAGTCATCGTGTCAATCTACCCAAGGATACTTTTGCACAGGAGACTCGTGACAGGTTTTGAGTATTTAGTATGCTGTCTAGCTTGGCTTGTAAGAAGTGAAGAGCTGAGCGGGACGGGAGTGTGTGGCTGTTCCGGTTTTTGTGCGTAAAAGTATTGTGTACCGAGTAATTGAAAAATATATAGTCGTCAAATTGGTTATCAGTCGGATACAGCAAAATAAGAGAGAACTATCAGAGCCTGGGATTTATCATTGAGACATTACGATAAAACATTGTTGTAAAATTTTTAAAACGGGCATTTTGCAATTTTTATTTTCAACTTATTTCCAATAACTTTTTATCAATTTTCAAATGTGGTGCGGTTCTCTAGAACTTCCTATGTTAGAATTTTAGACAAAGAAATTGGACAATACATGCTCATTTCCTTTCACAACACAAAGACTGCAGATTCGGTATTTGGACATGCAGGCGTAACAGGAAATAGACCTCAGATGAAACCGTTTCCAGTGTTCCTTGTGATACGAGCAATTGTGTTGTGTTCAGGTGACCGTGTCCTAATTTAAATAAATACCGTCGCTGGTGTCAAAGTTCCTGGCACTTTTCCGAGTAGTGGGGAATTGTTTTTAATTTGACAACAGGTCAGAGTGAGGAAATGTAGATCTGAGATTCACTATTGTTCAGTTGTACGCTAGCTGTGCAGATAAGTGTGGAAATTCCCAGGGAAACTATCAGCTCGTCTGAAGGGCTGCAGCGATGGCCAGAAGGTGACGCCAGAAATTGCCACAGAGACCAGATGAATCCTTGTTACTGAGATATGTCGCCCCTGCAGTCTGTCTGCCCTCATCTGGTCTCGGCGCAAGATCGCAATCACTGCTTGACAGAGAGAGGGCACGACGCAGGTTTCATCACTTACCTGTCTGCTTTGGCGAGGGCTTTTTGCTTTTGCACAACAACTGGCCCGACTGTGTTTTCAATCGCATCATGGCCTCCTGACACGTGCCTCGTCTTCCTTCTTCCTCACTAGTCGACGTCCAGTCCTCAACCTTCTCTCCAGAACAACCTTCTTATATATACTAAACAATTTTGTTTTTTTCAACGTGTCGCAAGTAATGTTGTGTTCTGATCTCTCCAACAACGGGCTAATCTGTGTATCGTCTAGAGCTTTCAGGGACTATTTACAATTATTTGAGACTACTGCGCTCCTTCATATAAAACTAACTTTTAAGTTGTGTCAGAATCACCGGCCATGTTTTTGCGAATTCAGTCCTTGTCAGAGGCTTGCGGAATGATAACTGGTGCAGTGGCTTAAGTCGAGGCGAGACTTAAACATCTTTCTAGAGCACTCTGAAGGAGCTGGTACGTGTTGAATAGTGGTTAAGAACTTGGTTATATTACAATATTGGTTGCTCCTTTTTATATGGGAAATCTGCAGCCTTTGAACAGTCTTGCACATGTTCATTGCTCAGACAAACCAACTGTACAACCTCACTACCTCACGACTGGAGAACCTGAGGTTTTCTAAGAGCTGCATACAATCGTCTCTTTGACTTCCCGAAGTCATGCGATCCGGACACTGGAGAATCCTTTTCCCCAACTCTGAGAAACTTCTGCTGATTTAACATGATTTGGTGTTTTTCGATGACGGATCCTGTCTGTCTCCCAAAGCTGTTATGTTTTGACCCTCCAGTTGCAAGTCGATTCCAAATTTTTGAAAGTAACACATTGGAATCGCACGATTTCCAAGTCTAGAAAAACTTAACTGTACTCAAAATGGAAGACAAATTTATCACGAATCGACAAGTTCACCTTTAAACTCACAGCTGCTGTATCTGGGACTCGCCTTAGAATTACTCGATCTCTCGTCTCCAAGAGTTCTTCATGAAGAGCTTTTGGTGGAGTACCAACGTTCTGAAATTGTTCTATTTCGATCATTGCATATTCAAAACGTGTCGCGATAGTGGCTTTACAGACTTTTCGAAGCCGTTCAGATCGATAAAAAGTCTTTGTATCTGGAGACTGCGGATTATTGAGAGCGGTTTGATGTTCAGTCCACACCTTGCCCTTTGTTAAGAGTCTGGATTCTTGTATTTTATACGGCAACCTGCTGAAGGTCATACGGTTGACAGATGGCTGTTTCTCACTGGTTCAACTGAACGGGCTTGGCTTTGACTCCATTCTCAATCAGATCAGCTTCGTCTCCCCTGAGCTGTTGATGGGTATGAGTACTTGTTTTTGGACACGAAAAAGGTTTGATATTAAGGGGTAATTTAAAAAAAAAATAATTTTACGAAACTCAAGCGTTTGTGTACACATGTTATTAGTTGCACGTACTTGTGTTATGCAGCTGCTTTACACCTACCAGTCTCCATTAAGTCCGGTACAAAGTGATTATGTCAACAGAACATGACCTGTGTGCAATGTCAGTGTCATTCTAGAAAACAAAGCTCATCAGTCATCACTAGCGAATCTGTGTACAAGAGAGGAGAGTGTGTGATTCTGTTTGCATGTGTTGCTGTCTCAGCGACCGTACTTTAGTTTACATGGAAAACGTTTGCCATAAACAGTTTTGAGCATCTTATATTTGACATAAAAACTGCTTGCTTAAGTTCAGACCTGAGACTGTACCGAGTGTTTACATACCTTTAATATTCTATTTTAAAATTCATCTCACAATCTTGTGTGTTTGGCTTTCAGGTTACAACAAATCGACTTCAGCGGTAAGTCCGTTCTAACTCTTCCGCGATTTCGTTTGGTTTCAGAGTGGCTGAGCTCGGCGACCTGACCAGTTAATCACTTCATGCTCGCGAGGGATACATGTGTCGACACCTTGTAAACTGCCAGCGTACAGGCGTTCCGGCATGAACGAACAGGTTAAACAACACAATATCTTAAGCTCCAACAGGAAGGACGAATGGAGGAGGACGTTCAGGGTAAGTTAACTTTGTGGAAGGAGTATGAACTGAGTTGGTGATATAGGGATTCAGTAGGGATCCTCTGTAAGTGTCGTATACAAAGTGTGTATGAAAACATGTTTCTAAAAGTCACGTACTTTAATGTCATATTTTGTTGTATGAATGGGGGCTATGTGTGTGTATGCGTATGTGAATGCGTGTACATGTGTATGTATGTGTGTGCGCTGGTTGCAGGCATGTCTCTTGGGTCAAGGAGCAGCAACGTTCACCATTGCTGTCATCATCATCGTGCTCGTCGTGTTTATCATTTTCATCATCTTCTTCCGATTTCGCTGGCATCTCCGCTTGGGAGTACGATGGTTCCATCACACAGATGGTCACAAGAAAAAAACAATTCGTCACTTCACTTACGACGTCTTCGTGAGCTACGCGTGTGACGGACAGGAAGTGGTGTGCTGAGTTACTGCCCGTCCTGGAGGTAATGGAACCTTCACGCGCATGCGTGCACGAGCGTGACTTCATTCCCGCAAGCACCTCGTGACACAAATCGCTGCTCGCGTGCAGCGACAGTCGCAAGATTCTGATGGTTTTCTCTCTCTGATTATGCTCTGCAGCGAGTGGTGTCAGTCTCGAGACTGAAGTACTGTCAGTGCTGTGTGATGAGACGTGACGTAGGTGTTGGTGCTGGTGTTACTGCCTCGAACGGTAGTCACGTGACAGTGACAAGGCGCCCATGTTTGCAGTGATGAAGACGTGTGGGACGACGTACATTGAGTGGGCGAACACTGTTGACGCTGCTAACCTTCCTTTTGGGGTCGACTGTCTCTAGCACTTTTGACTGCGTTATCAGCTCATAAACCTGGTCTTTTTTTTTTTTTTTTAAATCAAAAGTGCACCATAGTCTTGCTACAGTGCATAGACAGGTATTAGGGTTAGATTAAAGGGACAGATTAATAGTGTTGTCAATGAGCTCCAATATGCACTGAACTGCAACACTCTGCTCATGCAACATTAAATAAAGATAGAGAAACACATGCGAGTAATTAAGATAACAATTATAAAAAAGCATTCATATCACATACAGAAATAATAATAATAATGAGTGATGTCCCCTCGCCTTAGAGTCTAAAGGGGTTAGATTTGTTGGATTGTTCTGTCTACCATCTGTTTTGGATTTTTTATTTACAAATCACTAGAAGTTAGAGAGAGTCAATAATTTGCAAGTGCTTGTGCTTCTTTTTTTAATAACAAAATTAATTTGTAGCTTTCAATGCACGTTGTTTTTTTAAGTTGTGGTCTTGGGCTATTTTTTCATGTACCATTGTATTTTGAACCAATAATTAATTTCCCCCTTCCTCCCCTCCAGTATCGGTTATCGGCACAAGGCTACTGATATAAAGAGTGTCATTGTTCTGGTTTTATCATCATCAACTTGTGGATCTGTTTTTCTTTACTTTCTCTGTGTGTTGGATGGTCTGTAGCTTTCTGCCTTTAACATTTTTGACAGATAAGATCAAAGTTTTCGTTGAAACACAAGTAACGGTCTCCACATCCTTCTACTTTCTTCCTGGTCCATAATTTGTAGCATTCACTTGTATAATTGTTGTACATCCAGATAGCACTTTGTAAACATTTGTTTCAATGAATTCCTGCTTCAACATCTGTGCTTGGATGTCTTGATGAAACGACTAAATGACAAATCGCTTACATTTAGATCTACAGTCATCATTGATTGGGGTGATCTCCCTTTTGCTGAGTGGTTCACTTTTTTTTGTCATCTTATTAACCACGCTGATGTCCACCTCGCTTGATGCCCATACTGTATTCTTCTTGAGGACAACAGGCTATGGGTCGTTTTCACTCACGTGATACACACGTTAGCAACGAGGCGCTGTCCGCCATCTTCCTTCCCTAACGCTTCGCGTTTCTTCAGCGGCTCTATATCGGCTTGTGTTACGACACCGCTAGCGTCTCTCGAGCACACCAGCGGAGTTCGTCGGACAATTGCGTGGCTCTTTCACTCAAATAAACAAAACGATATTTTGCCTATACGAGTCTGCTATGTTTATTAATAAATAAATAAATAAATAATAAAAAAACCCTATGAAAACACAGTCACTATAACAATGGCTCTTCCTTTCGTCAAACACATTTACCGAAGTCCACCGAACTCACTTGCACACTATTAAAACTCACTGTCTTGCAATGTCTCCTCTAACACAATCACACAAATTCCTGTATCTATTACTATTCAAACTCACTCTCTTGGCAATGGTTCTGTCTAACACAATCACATATCTCCACTGAATCTTCTACACATTATGAAGCACACTGTCTTGGCAATGGCTCTCTAGCACATCACAAAAATCCACGGAATCTACTATTAAAACTCACTGTCTTGGCATCACACTTTGACTAACACAACTCCAAACTAAATGTACTCGATCATACCTCCAAACTAAAAGTACTCGATCAACCTCCAAACTAAAATTACTAGTGAGACACAGCTGTCTAGCAAATGCTCTCTACTCTTAAACAAGCGTCCACCTCTCTCCGAATCTTTTCTCTTCTCCCTATTTAAAACACACTGTCCCGGCAGTGGCTTCTCCCTTCAATAAGAAAACACAATCCTCTCCCCTTCATTAAGTGTCCAGTTTCACCTCCTCTCACTCATTGCTTGCTACCCCAATCTCCAGTCACACCTTTTCTTTCTTCTTCTTTAACATCAAACAAGAACTTTTGCACATTCAAATGCATATTTATTAATCTTTTCAGAAAATTTTTGTGTCTGCTGACGGAACATAACTTAAAAAAATCATTACAGGGTAAGAAGAACATATCAAAATCCCAATCTAAAACATCACTGATATGGATTACTAAGAAGAACTATTGGCTAGGTAATCTAAACCACAAAGAAGCTCTGGCATCAATATTGCTCTGAATTAGCTTCTGAGGAAGCAAACGGCATTTGCATTCAAATGACAATAACATTTGATTCAATTATACAGTTTGTTATCCTGTTAATAAGCAAAATTATTTAACAATATTCTGTCAACAGCAAATATTTTGATCAAATCATACAAGCATGACATCTCCAGCAAGAACAAATTCTACTATTTGTTCACCAGTTTCACATCAATTTACCAAGTACTTATCTGATCAGTTGGTATATCGTCATGCTATTATCAATAAGTGCGAAAGAAAAAGAACTACAGTAAGGTAATTGTGCATTTTATATCTGAGAATAACTTCTATGGTAAATGTTAAACTTACAGATTGCAATCACGCATTCTGAAAATAAATGCTGATTTCAAACTAAAAATTGCACTATAGCTACTCAATAGGCACTAGATGATTTATCGTAAATTTACAATGGCAGCAACAACAAGCCGAACTATTTTGTCTATGACTGGATTATCATCACCAGGCTTTGTTGCCATCAGGTCAATAGGCACTTTAGACTGCAAAATTCCAAAAACTTTCTGCGAAACAAAGCCTATAACTCTCTCACATGAATTCGTACAGAGGCTATTTTTCTCCGAAATTTTCACTTGTATGTAGGTGAGTTGCTTTTTCCCATGGGTAATCTGGAATTATTACTTTAGCTTGATAAAAAAGAACTTCATCTTCAATGTTGAAACCTCTGTCGGCCATAATATACATCTCCTGGTAACAAGTTGGACAACAAAGAAAAGTATTTTCAATGATGTGTTTGTCTGAAAGCCCTGCCACCAAATGCATCTGAAATGTAGCTGATTGAACCTTGTGGTCAATCCCAATCAGCTATTTGCAGGAATGATATTTTTATAGTTGGATAAACTTGGGATCTGATTGTTTGCCGAGGGTTTCTGTGCTTCAAGTTCAAACAGTCACAATAACAGCAACTTTAATCTTTAAAGTTTTCTCTAAAGCACATAGGCATAGACAGTTTCAGAGCTTCTCTATGAAGGCCAGTGCAACAAAAAGACAACCGTGCTACAGTACATCAAGAGTTCTATGAAAACTCCTTTGCACAGTTGACACGGATACTTTCAGCTGAATACCCTATATCCTGGAATTGGTAGTTCAGTCTGATCTTAATTAAACACAGCAAAAACTCTTGCTCTTTGGACAGTGACTGTGTTGATTAGACATGTATGGCTCTACCGTTCTGACAAAATAAGGTCCTTACTGCCAATTAAGAAGTCCCGTGTAGAATGGAACTTTAGCTTCATCTTCAACATAACCTGTCTTTCATAAATAGAACAATGTTGTCTGTTTTTAACTGAATCAAGAAGTCTTTGGTCTCAGAGTCTGCCATGATTGCATCTATATTTAGTCAGTCAAATCTGTTTGAGTGTTCTGCATTTGAACATGAATCTTCTATGCCACCATGTAAACTTTTCTTCGCAAGCACTTGAGCAACCAAAATCTGTTTGAGTGTTCTGATCATTTGAACATGAATCTTCTATGTCACCATGTAAACTTTCTTCGCAAGCACTTGAGCAACCAAAAATCACTTTCACATAATTTTTCTTCCTGGCTTGCCTCACTGCTGATGATTTTCGCTTCTTGCTTGCAGTATTTAGAGTAGGCGACGGATGCATTACTTCTTGCGACACACAAGCTCAAATACCTGGTTTTCAAGTCTCAGCTTCTTGAGCAAGTACTTGATCGCTCATGTCCCAAGTGTAAAGTGGGAAGCCACGAAGGCTATCCAAGAAATTCACATATGCTGGCTTTCCTGACACAAGAATAAAACAACCCATGAATTACATCTTTGTGTATTAACTACCAAAAAAATAATAATAATCATCACTGAAACAAAATAACCAAGTACACGTCTAAAAAGAAAAAAATGGAGTAGAAATAACATTTTTTATCCTCTCTCTATAGCAATAGCTTTATTAGTCGTGGTCATGCATAATGCAAGTCTGTTTGATGTTCACTCAATCACGTGAACTGTCATCCAACCTACAATGAAGAAAATATGTTATCACAATGTGTAAACATGCAGAACAACGTTAAATACTTTAGCAATTTGGAAAAAGTCTGGTTTCTTACGCCAAAAAGTGTTTCGACAGATAACTATTTGTTACACTTCTCTTTCTGTTGTAATATCCTCTCGGTAAAGCAGACGACGTCTTCTTTCGTGTAAGTTTTCTTGTGTTTTCGGTCGCTCCTTGGTTCAAAATAATTTCTGGGTATCTTATGAAAAGATACATCTAGAGGAACATTTTCGTTACTGCGGCTTGTTTCCGCATCCTTTGTGCCGCACGACCATGATAACGATCAGTTGCCAGCAAGCTTCAGTAACCACTGCTTTAAGAGGGGAGGAAAAATGGCCGCTGAAGCAGCTCGCAAAAACTGATGACGTCACGTGAAAACCACCCATTGCCGCATTTTGCTGTTGTGTCACATCACCGCCCCATCTTCGTGTTTTCATTCTTCATTGGTCTGTGACTTCCTGTACAGATGCTAAGCTCGCCTTCTCGACGAGTTCCCTCTTATTACCGTAAAGTGCTTAGAATCCGGCTGATGCTGGAGAAAAGCGTTATATAAATGTGCTTATTAGTATTATTATTACGTAATATAAGTCTAATAAGTGCTGATGGCATAAAATTGAGGAAATGATAAGCGAAAGAAAGATTTGCGACTGAAGTGCATCTGTACTCATAACCTTTTAATATAGTTTAAGCAACACCAAGAAATATTTTACACACTTCAAATAAATTAATATTTGTGAGGAAGGAATTCGTAGAAAAACAGGCGAAAAGAGCGTCAGAGAAAAGAAACAAATGCAGTGCATAACTCATTATTTATTTTAAAAAATTCACGAGGTTAATTAAATCTGTATTAATTGAATTTCTAGCCTTTTTTAAAACTTGATTGGCTTATTTAATATGGATGAGAAAACCGGCTATATTGATTTAGTACAGTACTGTGTATGTGGCGTGGTGACGGAGAAAGATGCAGGAGATGTGATCTAGATTACTAGATACAGTACTTTTCACCTTAGTTTTCGTGAACGATTAAAAATTTGCAACATTGTAATGAAGTGAGTGTGCTTCTCCACGTATATAAGTACGTGTAGGAACGTGCAAGTTTGTCAGGAATGAAGAATTTTCATCCTAATTCACTGGACAAAAGTGCAAAGAATGACACAAAAATGGTCTTTGTCCTTAATCTACTAGTTTACAAACATTTTATATGACTATTCAATGTAACTTAATTAACTAAATCAAATAGGAATGATAATCACTACAAGTTTGATGTGCTATATAACCTGTTTGAAATGGAAAAAAAGTTTGATTATAGTTACTAAGCCTTTACTTAATTGTTACTTAAGTCATTCACTACTGACTTAAATATAACATTACTTCCATAAACTACATATACTGATGTGATTAAATGATTACTGTAATAATTCCTTTAGTAAGATATATGTTATTATATTTTAATAAATAAACTTGCAAACAACAAACTGATAATGAACGGACGCTTTTGTTTTAATTAAAAAAGTTTTTAAAGTGAAAATAATCAACTTTGACTTCTTTTTCAATGATTTCTTATCAACCTTTAAAATCTGAAATGCAGTGAGAATGAAAATTGAAGGCAAGATATATCTACTTCACTTCCCACTCAAAAACGCAAGCGGAAATAATTGTCAGTGCCATAATGTATAATGTCTCATGTTTCACAAGCAGTGTCAGGTGATCTATGGAGGCAGCAGTGGGACATTTTTATTTCCCATATCTTTGAGGAAGTGGAGAGAGTTAAGATAATATGTCCACTTGTACTCAAACGACGAGGTTATCACAAAGAAAATACAGTTTTGTCATGACAGACATTGAATGTTCTCACTGGAACGAGTATTAAGAAACTTTACTGACGTTTGCGCATGTGTGATAAAAAAGCTCGACAGGGCAAGACTCATAAAGCAACAACAACACCACACACATAATGCAGAATCTGAAAACTGTGATAACTTTTGTCATCCAGTTTATTTGCGTCTGCAACTCTCAAGGAGTCCATGTAGACCACTGCTGGGTTGACACGTATAATGGAGAGTTCATGTCCCCATGCTTTGACGAGGGCCGTTGCCGCTGCAACAACATTACGGCCGACTGTTCCTCGAATAACGGCTCTCTGACCTACGTCCCTCGTCTTCCTGTCGAAGCCCAGGTCTTCAACTTCTCCAACAACAACCTGTCTCACATTCCTGACGGATTTTTCTCCAACGTGTCGCAAGTGTGGCTGCTGGATCTCTGCCAAAACGGCTTAACATCTCTATCGCCGAGGGCTTTTCAAGAACTGCAAAAATTGACCACTCTGTTGCTGAACGGTAACTCCTTAGTTTATCAAGCACTGACTCCTGTTTTTCATGTTCGTTCGTTAAAGAAGCTGGAGATATTGTGCAACAACCTGAGTTCAATGGACTTGGAGACTTTTTCTAATAATTCCCTTGGCGAGCTCATGTTACTAAATGTCAGTCTAAACAATATCGGGTCGCTTTACATGAAGATCTTGGAGCCACTGAAGGGACTCCGTTACTTCATCGCTCAGCAAAACAAGCTGTATAACCTGACTACCTCACGTCTGAAGAACCTTTTGTTTTTAGACTTACAGAACAACCGTCTTTTTGACTTCCCACAAACTTGTGACGTGGTTACAGACGAACCATTTTTCCCCAACCTTAAATACCTGGTGCTGGACCAGAACATGATTTCTTCAATAAAGGATCCTGTTTGCCTTCCGGAACTGTTAAATCTTACTCTCTCATTTAACAGATTCCTCACTTTTGAAAGCAATACGTTTGGAAATGCACGCTTTCCACGTCTTGAAAACCTTGAACTGGCTCAAATGGAAGATAAAATAGTTGGCATCGAAAGATTTGCCTTTAACAATTCTCAGCTGAAGTACCTGGGTCTTGCCTTAAACTTTATCAACTTGTCCTCTCAGACAGTTCTCCATGACGACGCTTTTGGTGGCATGTACCGGCATCGCAACATTCTATTTCGATTACTGTGTTTTTAAGACAGTAAGTAACAAGAGATTTCACATACTTTTCCATCCATTCAAGAAGATACATAGTTGGTATCTAGGATATTGCCAAATTTCTAGTATTAGCGGTGATACATTTTCACCTTTTGTGAGCTTGGAATCCTTGTATTTATACGGCAACCTGATCAGATTCTTACCAGATGGATGTTTTTCGGCCTTGACAAAGCTGAAAGTTCTGGTTCTCAACAACAATCTCATCAGTATTATCTCAAAGGGCACTTTTGCACAGGAGACTCTTGGCAGGTTTGAATCTTTTTGCTATTTGACTTAATTAAGGTAGAGTTGAGCGGACGAGAGAAAGTGTGATGTATCGGTTTTGTGGTACGTATTGGGGGGGTAAAATTGAAAGTATGAGTTCGATCAGTTGTCTTCACTGGCAACAAATTAAGAGAGAACTATCAGAGTTCTGAACTTATCATTGAGACATTAGCGATAAAAATTGTTGTAAAAATTTTTCAGACGAGCATTTTACAATTTTATTTTCAACTTATTTTCTTATTTTCTTACAAGTGTGAGCGCGTCTGTAGGAAGTTCCTTGTTTCAGATTTTAGAAGAGAAATTAGACAATACAATCTCTTCCTTTTACAACACAAAGGCTGCAGATTCGGTATTTGCCTTAAACTTTGCTCCTATTGTTGTCTGACTTGCAGGCTACAGGAAATAGACCTCGGTGGAAACCCGTTCTATTGTTCCTGCGATATCCGTTGGTTTCAAGAGTGGATGAGTTTGCATCCTCACCAGTTTGGCAACTATGACCAAGATGGATATATGTGTGACAACATCCTAAATACTCCTGTACAGTTTTTCCAGATAAACGATCAGGTAAAAACCGCAAAATTTAAAAGGATATACTCTAAATAGGAAAGTTAGAAGTATAAGTGACCTAAAATATCATATACATGTCAGAACAAAACAGGTCAAATGTGACAGCGATGAACCAAAAGACATCAGATTAAGAATAATTGCCTTTGAAGACATGCAGAATGTAAAGTAGCCATGCCTCTTTTAACAGACTAAGAAAAAGACTAATATTACATACTTCATTACTTAGAATATACCAGAAGACAACAATTTCATAAGAAATTATAATCTTAAGCTCTAAGTCACGAATAACTGTGACTGTTGTAAGCCTGTCTCTTAGTCAATTCAGCAGCAACTTCACCTTTCTGTCATCAATCATCGTTCGTACGTTGTTCATATCTCATAGCTCTTCTTTCCGTTCGATGCATCTCCTGTATGTCGTGTTCATCATGTGTCCACAGGAGGACACTCGTCACACTTACGACTTTCTGACTTGTGAGCAGCAGACAGGAAGTGAGGCTGTGCAGGATTACTGCCGTCGTTGGAGTCAATAGCCTCTCCGCATCGTGCACGAGCGCGACTTCATTCCCGGCAGCACATCTTGGACAACACTCGCTACGCGTCACAAGTCGCATTCTGAGTTTCTCTCCGTTTTATGTCGCAGCGATGGTCAGTTCGACTAATACTGGTCATCTGTATTGACGTGAGAGTTGTTGGTGCTGTGTTTACGCACGGACGGATAAGTCCACTTGACATTGACCACGCATGTTGGCATATGAAGGACGACAGTAATTGACTCGAACACTTGACGCTCTCTAACTCCTTTTGGGTGTCGACTGTCGGCACTGAAACTCGGCCATCACGCTCTCAGAGATCTATCAGTTCTATCTGATTGTTCCGAGTTATAAACAGATATGATTGAGATGATATGATGATGCATGATGAATGATGATGTATTATAATTAAATAAAGTGATTTATAAAGCAAAATCTTATCCAAAGCGGATTCGATTTCTGAAAAGTCAAAAATTAATCCCAATGTTATGTTGTATCCATGGCGTTTTACTCCTTTTGCTTACACAACTTTAGGAAAATGACCACATGATTTTGTCCGTTTATGCAGCATAGCTCTCATGCGGTTTTGTCTCACATACTTGTAAAAAGGGATTTCACCCGCAAAAATAAATATATATGACAACATGGACGAGATACTTTCTCACGGAACCCTAGTAAGACTTCCTTATCATCTTATCATGTGCACTTACTACCACATGTACACGTTACATCTATAATACTGTCACAAACGTTAATTTGAACTTATATTATTATGAGTAACTTAAATGTGTTGTACAGCTCTTTGCTTAAATAAATAACTTATTAATAACAAGGGACCCCCTTCCAAAGATGCTTTTCATGTTTACGTAAACCTAATGTACACGTTATAATGCCAATTAACATTCAATGAGCACAGGACATTCGTATCACTGTGCAGAGGGGAGTGGAAGTCATTTCACAACACGATAAGTTGATCCATTGTCTTCTGAAGATGACTCCTTTGTGGACTTAACTTATTCCGTCAATATGTTGATTGTGCGTTCAACAACACACTAATAAAGTCTATGTCTGTTGCTTGGGCTATTTCGTAATTCGAGTAATTTTGTGAGAACAACTTGTATCAGCCCTTCTGCGTCACCTTTAATTTTTTTACCTTACTGCACCCACGGTTTAAGCCTAATGCAGTTGAATAGGCAGAAATCTTGTTATTTCATTTCTCGTATGGTTCGTTTCTCCTTGCTTTTCATAATAGTACTTGAATAGTCTTTTGACGTATGATATGGTTTACAATCGGTAGTCTTTAAAGCTTCTTATATTAACACAACAAAAAAATTGCACAAAAACTAGTTGCAATGCAAGCTTTTATCTTTACATTAACAACACGTCTTACTTACTTTTTAATTACATTAAAAATATTATTTGAAGAATCGCGCAAAATAAACTGAAGAAAAATTTACGAAAACGTGATATTTTGCTGCTTCTGGGTATAATGTTGTTTAAGTACAAGATGTCTAATTAAGCCTGCAAACCAAAATTCTTGCATGTAATTAACATTGATTGCATTACTGACTGAAAGACAGCACAGAAATAGCGCTAAAACATTGATTATTGCATGAAAAGGATTGATCAGTCCCAAAATCTTTTTCCACTGAACGTGTGGATAACTACACAGATAAACGTTCTTGCCCAAATGATATCTGTTGAAGCCAACGTATCACGAAAAGATTATTGCTGGGAAGTAACTTTGTCCATCACAAACTAGTTGCAGATAGCTATACCTCCTTGACGTACTGTCACACAGTACTATTAGTTAGACACCGTAACCTTCGTGAGACAGAAGCAACAATTTAAAAGCATGTCTCCACTTCTTGTTCACAATCCATATAAACGTCTCATCATCCCATCCGTCTACTCATATCACGGTGGAAGCAAAGAATACGCAGCGCTATATGACCTTTCATTCAATCTGTGAAGATACAACAGGATCAACCCTTGCCTGTCTGCAAGTCCAAATCACAAATTTACTAGCAGCACAGTTATTATACGTAACATTTAAAGTTAAAGTGGAAGTAACATCAAAATCATTCTCTATAGCAAGAAGTCTAGTTGGACTGTTACTGATGAAGCAGAACTAAAATCACGAAAGATCATCGCGTCTTGCTTATTAATGCCTGTCAGGCTGTCACAATGAAAAAGCGGCAGTCTCAACACCCTCCTTTCATAAGCAAATGCAGGTTCGCCTCGACAATTTTTACTATTTCGTCACGAGGGAGTTAGTTGCTACTGCCAAAATCATTAAGGTGTATATTATGCTTTTGTTGGCTGCATGGACGAATGTTAAGTTGTGAATCGAGGTTGAAAAATGTTGAAAACACTCACCCCAGTACCTAATACGTCCGTGACCCTACAAGAACTTTACTTACTGAACTGCGGCAATGATTTTTCTTGACGGCATGAGGACTACAAATTAAGCTTCCGTTTAGTACATTTATTGTCTAGTCTCGCCGGTGATACAACGGGGTAAGCGTTTGTCTTGGCAGAAGAACCCAGTCCTGCAAACACTCCACATTCCATCAGCGCGCCTGCCCTTGCACCTTGACCGCTACAGCTCGCAACGACTGACCTGTCCATGACATACTGCTTGCTCTAAAATACTGGCAGAAGGCGCTATAAGGTCATGTAGGCATATACACCCAGACTGGCAAACGATCCGCACAACTTATTTTTTAGCTGTTTTTTTTTTTCTTTCTCATAGCCTTTACTGCAGCCGTCGCACTCTAGCAGTGGCAAAGACAGAAATACGCCACCTAGAAGCGTTGTGTCACGACCGTGTCCTATTTAATATCCGGTCGTGTGTCATTCCTGGACTTTTCCGTTGGCAATTTCTTTTTTGACAAGTTCCGTGAATGAAGCTGAATTCAAGCACTAGCCTTCGATGAATTGGAAGATTCAGGAAACTATCATCACGACTGAAGTGCGCCAGCGTTGCCAGAGTGTCGCACGAAACCGAGACCAACAAATCTGCTTATTTCGCCCTGCAGTCTGCCTCATCTTGGTCTCGCGCAATACCCAATCCACTGCTGGACAGAGAGCACGCCCAGTTCCTAAACTCCCCTTGCTTCGAGGCTTTTGCTTTTGAGCCAACACCACTGCGACTGTTCATTCCTCATCGCTCCGACCTACGTCCTCGTTCTATCATCCATTCCTCTAAACTTCTCCAAGCAAAACCTTCTTATTACTACATTTTTTTTTCAACGTCTCTCAGTAAGTTGCTGATCCTCAAACAACGCTCTACATATCTGATATCGTCTAAGCTTTCAGGACTACATCATGTGACTTACTTTCCTTCTAAACGACCATTAAAGTCGTCAAAGCACTGTCCTTTTCCAATCGTCCTATACAGGAGCTGAAAATATTGTCAGTGCCTTAATTCAGCCGACTTATACATCTTTTCTAGAGCACTCTGAGGAGCTGACGTGTTGAACTTATCTAAACATATTGCTTCCTTTTATATGGGAATTGCTCTTCTGAACTCTGCACAGTTCATTGCACGCAACAACTGGATACAACACCTCTACTCCGACTGGAGACTGAGTTTCTAGACTGCTACATCGTCCTTTCGACTTCCCAATCATGCATCCGAACACTGCGAGATCCCTTTTCCCAACCTCGAGCAACTCTCTGGAAATACAACATGATTTCTTCGCGGACAGTCTCTCTCCACAAGGTTTGTATTTTTGACCTAGAGTCTCAACAATTCAAATTTTGAAGACCACATTGGAATCGCCCATTTCCAAGTCTAGAAACTGAACCTATCAAAGAAACAAAATTTTACGAATCGACAAGTTCACCTTATAACTCACAGACTCGTATCTGGACTCGCCTGATTACATCATCTTCGTCTCAAAAGGTTTTCATGAAGTGACCTTTTTTCCTTTTTTTTTGGGTGGATGTACAACGTTCTAAATTCTTTTCGATCATTGCCTT